>NW_027491232.1:0-29875 GCF_021521415.1 Bidens hawaiensis
TGTGGCTCACAAACTTGTCACGGGAGGACGTCTACACGCTGTACAAGACAGAGATTCTCTACGCCCCCGAAGACATGGAGCAAGCTTTAACGTATAGAAATGTCATTAGGATCTGCTTTGCCTATGACATACATGCAGGATCAAATTGGAAAGAGCAACAGAAGAAGTATGCACAAGAGACTGAAGCTTAATTGTCATGTTTATTTTGTTTCTTGTTGTAATGAAAGGTTTAATCTTCTGGTTGTAATTGTTTTTGAGTTGAATGTAATTTGTTTTGGAACATTGTGATAGATTGTGCTTAAATGTTTATCTAAAGTTTCAATTGACAGCTTCTCAGGATATGCGGAACCTATGGTAAGTCTGACTGACTGGACCGTTTGATCCTGAGAGAACTTCATGATGAAAGGAGTTCGTGGATGCAACATGCGCACCATTAGCTTTGAGAAAAGAGAGAGTGAGATAACTCCAAGGGGGAGTTACGATCGAGCAAGAGAACTCGATTGATTGTAAGTAAATAGAACTGGCTCCAAGGGGGAGTTTGTTAGGACATGAAATGTCATGTGTATGTCCCCAGTTCTATCAGGATGGTTCGATATGAAGATAACGATCGTGAAACTAAGTTAACGGACTGAAAATGTCAAAAGAAACTGATTCGATCGAATCAGTGACTGATTCGATCGAACCAGGTCTCGTTCGATCGAATGAGAGACTCATTCGATCGAACCAGTTTTCGATATATAAACGAAACTTAGGAAATTTCACAAGAGCACACATTCTACACACAGTCACGAACCACCACTCTGCTGAAATACTCTCTGCCCGTTCTTCACGTGTCGGTCCTTTCCTCCGTCCCTAGGTGTCAAACCGTCTTAGGAATCGTTACCAGCGCGTTGTTGATCACCACCGAATCGCCGTGTTAGAGGATTCCGCACTCTAACACGTTGCCCCGTGAATCGTTGGGAAACCGTGTCCCGCACCGGTCCGACACTTTCTATTGTTGAAAATCGCATATGGAGTTTTATCATGCCTTTTGTTCAAAAGCACTCTGTTCTGAACATAACAAGCAGTGTTGATTGCTTCAGCCCAGAATGTGACAGGTAAGTTAGCATTAGCCAACATGGTTCTTGCAGCTTCTATTAGTGTTCTGTTTCTCCTTTCTGCAACACCATTTTGTTCAGGAGTTCTTGGAGCTGAAAATTGTTGCAGTATTCCTTTCATAGCACAAAATTCTTCCATAACTCCATTCTTGAACTCAGTACCATTGTCACTTCTCAGCATCTTCACTTTCTTATTCATCTTGTTTTCAATCATTGTGACACAACCCTTAATCAACTCAGCAGTCTCATCTTTGGTACATAGGAAATAAACCCAAGTATATCTTGAATAGTCATCAATGATCACCAAACAGTATCTTTTCTTTCCAATACTTGGTACACTCACACGACCAAAAAGATCCATGTGAAGTAACTCAAGTGGTTGATCAATTGAGTTGATGAGCTTTGTCTTATGAGTAGACTTGTGTTGTTTTCCCTTCTGACATGAGTCACAATGATCATCTGACTTAAATTCTCTTGTAAGTAAACCAATCACATGTTCACCCTTGACCAGTCTATTCATATTCTTTAAGTTCACATGACACAACTTCCTATGCCACAATTTAGATTCATTTTCAGTGGCTTTGGAAACAAAACATGCACCACCTCTTGAAATAGCATCTTTCATATTCAACTCATACAAGTTGCCATTTCATGGTGCCATCATCATAATCATTTCAGGTGGGATCACAAACTCAGGTTTTAAGATGAAACAATGAGAATCATCAAAACTGACTTTGTAACCCTTATCACACATTTGAGATATACTCAACAAATTGTATTGTAGTCCCTCAACATGAAAGACATTGTCAAAAGACACCTTCCCATTTGTCAATATCCCTTTACCCACAATCTTTCCTCCATTTTCATCACTCCCAAAGGCAACTGGACCCTCATACTTCTTTACATAATTTACAAGTGACCTCTTGCCACAAGTCATGTGCCTAGAACAACCATTATCCATATACCATATATCATTCAATGGAGTGGTCTGTTCCTGCACAAAGAGAAATTTGATTAGTTTAGTGATGAGATGCAAGCTTCTTCAACTTGCAACTTATCAGTGTCAATTTCAGTGGCAGCTTGGGAAGTGAGTGTAGTTGGTTCAGGATCTTCATGAGTGATCTCCAAGTTGTCTGAATGGTCAGTTTCATAACCACACTCTCTTGGTGTCTTGACAAGTGAAGCTGAATTGTCAAGCTCAACTGATGCAGTTCTCTTTTCTTGTAAGACCTAGTCCTTAGATTCTGAGAAGTCTCTTATATCAGTCACAGCTTCAATTTTAGCTTCAGTTCTAGGTTTCCATGTGAAACCTTGTGGTTCAAATCCATGTTTTAACAAGAACTTTTCATCACCAGTGAGTACAGCTTGTTTCTTTCTTTGATATACAGTTTTTATTTTTGATTTCTCACTGCCTGATGATTCTTGTGACTCATCAGACTTGACTGAAAGAGTATTTTTGGTAAATTTCAATGACTGGTTTTCCCTTATCACCTGCTTTTGCTTCTGAGGTGATTTACTTCTTCTCACATTTTCAGTCATATGCATCTTCTTCTTTGTCTCAGCCTTCACTTCAACTCTTGTCTCTATTCTATTCACATTTCCCTTTCCCAAATACAAGGCATACTTCTCTTTGTACAAAACAAAATCTTGACCAAACTTTGTTCCATTTGGGACATGAAATGACTGAAACTTGAGTCTCTCATTACATGAATCAGTATGGTGTCCATATTCATCACACTTTCTACACCACACCTTTCTTTTGAACATTTCATGTTCTTTTGGTCTCCTGAATCTTTCACTTGGTTTGGGGTCTCTTACACCAATTGTCTTTTTGTTTTTCAGATTGTCAAAATCAATTGAGAATGGAACAAACTCAGCCATTCTGATGTCACTTCTTTCCACATTCCCTTTAACAAAGAAAACCTTTTTCAAGTCCAGTGGTTAATCATCTTCATTCTCTCTATATCTTGACTTCCTTCTTTCATATTCCTCAACAGTTTCTACCTCACCCACATCAAAGTCTTCAACACTTGAAAAGATAGGATAAATAGGAGTAATATATTCTATATCCATTTCTTCCTTATTTACCTTCTTTTTCTTGTTCTTTTCTAATTTTTCCAAAAACTTTTTGCTTGGAGGTCTGACAGCATTGTAACACACATTCTTCTTTTCACCAATGTCAAAAGAAACATGTTCTCTTTTCATTTGCTCATTCATTCTTTTCATTTTATGTGTAACTGGAGGATACTTTGGAAGTTGATCAACAGATTCAGGCTTTCTATATTTTCTTCCTTTTTCAGCAGCTTGAATTTCTTTTTCAGTAATTTGATCACTCAAATCACTCAGATCATCTTGATCCAACTCATCTAAATCAAAGTCATCTTCAGAGACTTGAACTCCAATTGACTTTTCTTCTTTCATTTCTTTCTTCATAACAAATTCACCATCTTCACTCACCTCAACATTCTTGTACAAATCTGCAACATCTTCTTTGTCTTGAAACTCATCTTTGAATTGTTGTAGATAAGCACTTCTCTTCTCTTTGTCAACTTTAGGCATAAAGTTGTTGTTGAATGGTGGTGGAACAGCCTTGTACTTTTCATCTTCTTTTACTTTATTCAGAATTCCACAAATGTTTCCAGTTGAAACTAAGTTCGTTAGGAATTCATTTTCAGTTTGCAGCTTTGTATTCAGCACCTTTTCATCAATCACCATCTTCTTCAACCCACTAATTTCTGTTGTGAATCTTGTCTGAGCTCTATAGCTATTCATACAATCCTCTTCCAAACTTTTCATTCTTTCCTCACTAACAATCTCACTTGCCTCATAAGCATTGATAATGCTTTGCTTCTTAAAACACTCACTTTCCAGTTTACCAATCTTTTCTTTTAATTCATTGACAAGTTTAGGTAAATCAGCATTAGGATCATAATGTACCTTAGATGAAGATGCAGAGTCTATGGCCATGAATGCCACATTAGCTCTTCTGATATCATCTGCTATATCTTCCTCATGGTTACTCCAGTCAAAGCTTCCCTCATTCTGAGTAGTTCCTGCCACATTGCCTTGATTTCTTGGTTGATTTTGGTTTGCTGGAATGTTGTGAGTTGCAGGGATTTGAACAGCTTGATTCTGATTGTTGTTCATTTGATATACTTGATTCTGATTCATGCCCTGCTGGTAGTTCATCTGAGGCTGATAGTGGTTATTAAAATTGGGATTGAAGTTGTTGTTTGGATGGAAGTTGTTGTTGTTGGGATTGAATCCTTGGTTATTGTTGAAGTTCTGCTGGTTGTTGTTTCTATGCATATTCTGCTGGTATTGTTGTTGGTTTATAGGCTGTTGGAACTGATTGACTTGAAAGTACCTTGGCAAATTGCACTCTCTTGCAAAGTGTCCAGGCTGTTGACAGTTGTAGCAGATAGCCTTGGACTTATCAAATCCTATTCTCTCATTTGGACCAGAAACTAGTGATCTGCCAGTTCTGTTGTACAGTCTCTTGCTTCTTAATGCCAACATTGCAGCTTGCCATTTGAGATCCATGTCTTCAAGGTCATCAGCATCTATTTGTTCCAAATCATCCTGCACTACACTTGTGTGAATCATGTTTTTTGCCACAAATGCATTGTAGGACTCAGTGAACATAGACATTAGGGCTTGTGCATCACTCCCTTGAACATGCCCTGCACCAGCACTTTGAGCATTTCCATTTCCCACAGAGGCTGAATCATCATCAATTAATTGAACATTAAACCTCTGTTGACCACCTTGACTGCTTGAACCACCTCCAATGAATGACCTAGCAGTCTCATTGTTGTGATCACTTGGTTCTTCAATGATGGGAATTTGTTGTTGATTCTTTGTTGTAAGATTCCCCATTGGAGCAATTAAAGCATTTGACACATTGAAACTTGGTTTATCTTCCTTGATCATTTCATTCTCAATCATTTCAAGTTCAGCAGCTTGAAGAAAACATACTACATCATCCAATTTCAAATCATTGAAATTTTGCTTTTGAAGGATGAATTTGCAAGCAGTATACCATTCTTTTGGCATTGAGTTGAGCAACTATGTATTTAAATCAAAGTCAGTCATTACATAGTCAGTTGTTCTCAACTCATTCACAATACTCAGAAAACGTTCTAGTATTGACTTCAACCTTTCACCATCTCTATACTTGAATCTTTCTAACTGTTGCTTCAGTCTTTGCTTCTTAATGTTCTTCAATTCAGTGTTCCCTTCATACATCTCAAGGATTGCATCATACATTGCCTTAGCACTTTGATGATGTGCAACCTTTGTGAGGATTTCCCAAGACAAACTGTGACACCCGGTAATTTTCCCAATCCTATAACTAAGTAATCAACCTAATAATTAGGTGATTGAGAGTATTATGCGCGCTAAATTAGAATCAGCGCGGGCATATGTTATGTGCGCCCTGCGCGAGCGCGCTATATTAGAATCAGCGCGGGCACGTTATGTGCGCCCTGCGCGAGCGCGCTATGTTAGAATCAGCGCGGGCATGTGTTATGTGCGCCCTGCGCGAGCGCGCAATGTAAGAACCAGCGTGGGCATATGTTATATGCGCCATGCGCGAATGTTTTGGCTTTATGTTTTCATGTAACTTAACTTTATGTTGTCTAATGGGTTGACCGTCCCGCATGATGCTAAGGCGGGTGCATCCCAAATCGTTTATGCGCGTGCGGAAGGGGAACTAACCTCCCCGCATGGCGGGAACATTGAGAGTTAGTTTGTCTGAAGCTCCAAGATGGAATTGACTTCAACATAACTGATCACTATGTTGAAATACCAAGACCACCTGGAGAATCTACAAATGAAACTCAATGTCCCTGACTGCGAGAAGGTTACGTACCTACCCGCAGCAAAGAAATGTCCTTCACACAGAAAGCTATGCGCACAAAGCTATACGCGCAGAACACTTAGCCTAATCTCCAGATATAAGGGGATTATTCCCGCCCAAAAAGGAAACAGTTGCGTGTTTCAGAGATTTCTACTTTTTAACTGTACACTGACAAAAGCACCTGAAAAAGCATACTGTAACATGAAAAGTCAACTGTCAGCCACCCTACTCTCACCAACCACAGACCTGCATGTCCTGTCCAAATCAAATCAGAATCTTTTATCCACTCCCTAGGACCAATCACCCCCACTTTTAAATAAATAATAATAATTTCCATACTTTATCATCATTACACCTAGATATGAAAAGATTACAATCCCCTAAAGCAAGGGATTGTGTTCCCTAAATCTTGCCTATAAATATGTAACCCAAATTATCACCCAAACACACTTCAAACTTCTCTCTTAAGAACTGCAAACTTGCACTAATCATCTCCCAAGCATCCGTTGTTTTCATTTCCGATCCTGTTACTAGGTAAGCCGAGATTATAACCTTGAGATCTACTTTCCAACCCTTATATTCTCCTATTTCTTGATCTTAATATATATACTTCTTGTTATTTAATCGTATTCTAGACCTTCAATTCCGAGGCCAACACCAAGAAAACCCGAATCTCGATTAATCCCTTAACAAGAACCACAGGTGAGTCTCACAGCCCCTATTTTCACTATTTTCACTGTTTTTAAACTGTTTTCGGGGCGAGGGACACGTACTTAAATTACGATTTATCATGGTATACTTACAAGTTATGCAAACGATTGTGTTTAAATTATGTTTCATGATGAGCAATGCAAACGGTTATCTATGGTTTACGATGTATGTGCGCCAGAATTCGAGTAAGTGATCACTTTACCAGTGGAACTCTAAGGGTAGGGACTGCTGGTTTGATCCACCCACTCGTAGGGGTCGCACCTCTTTGCATGGACGAGTGCCTAGAATGGGGCAGTACTATGGGATTGAGCCCGCTCGTAGGGGTCGCACCTCTTTGCATGGACGAGCGCCTTGTTTTCCGGCACAACGTCCGCGCGTAACCCGCGGGACGGTATTATTGATTAGCTCGTAGGGGCAACGCCTCTTTGCATAGACGAGCACGGTTTTTCAGAAATGTTCACGCGTAACCCGCGGGACGGTATTACATTATTTTAGCTCGTAGTGGCAGCGCCACTTTGCATGGACGAGCACGTTTTCCAGAAACGTTCGCAGCGTAACCCGCGGAACGGTTCTATCAGAAATATGTTGTCAGATCTATGTTTTCATACGGTTTATCAAGCATATGTTTAGACATGAAATCAGAAATGTGTTTCAATATGATTTTTATCAAGACTATGATGCAATACGATTTATCAAGTTACTAAAACTTGTGAACTCACTCAGTTTATACTGATTCAAATGTTTTACGTGTCTTTCAGGAGATAACTAGGTAGCGCATGGAGTCACACTTAGAGCACCTCACGCTGAACATCTAAAATTAGCTTTTTGGAAGATTTTAGTTCTATCCCTTCGATGCGCGCGGTTGTTCCCGCCGCGCAAGAGGATATGGCGTGGAAATCTTCGACAGTTTTTATACTTGGATGTTTTTATGTAATTTTTAAACAATGTAATGTATTTGTATTAAACATTTCATGCGCAATGAAAATCTTA
Source organism: Bidens hawaiensis (assembly GCF_021521415.1). Taxonomy (NCBI): domain Eukaryota; kingdom Viridiplantae; phylum Streptophyta; class Magnoliopsida; order Asterales; family Asteraceae; genus Bidens; species Bidens hawaiensis. The sequence goes on from NW_027491232.1 coordinate 7,660, forward strand.
CTTTGAATGTTTGCAATGGCCCGTGCTTAATTATCAATCCCCACTCGCGCGCGCCCGGCTGTTTCCGCCGTTCAGGGCCGGGTGTGACAGATTGGTATCAGAGCACTGGTTATAGCGAACTAGGAAAAGAAGTTTTAACCTAGACTATAACCATTGGGGAATCGCATGAAATATTTTTCAAAGAAAATATTTTCAAAAGAAACTATACACACACTTAGGAACACGGGTCACACAGTTTCTAGTGAATAAAGATAAGAACATTATGTGCTCAGAGTACATGCGCTAAGTTTGATATATTTTCATTCTCTTTTAAAGCGAGAATGCCTCCAACTAGAGCCAAGGGAATTACCATGACACCCGAGGAACTCGCGGAAATAATCGCGCAGGCGATCGCGACACATGAGGCCAGCAAGGCCGAATCTAGTCAGGGTCGTCAGGAGAACGAGACCCCAGAACCCGAATCAGGAGCCTTGGACAAAGGGTGCTCCTATAAGACATTTATGGCCTGTAGGCCTTGGCCATTCAAGGGTACCGAAGGGGCCATTGGGCTCTACAACTGGATTGACAAGATGGAAACAGTTCTCTCCATTAGCGGATGTAGTGAGAACCAGAAGGTCCTTTACGCGACCTGCATGTTCCAAGAAGCAGCTTCGTCTTGGTGGAAGCTTCAAGTGAAGACTATGGGGCGAGAAGTTGCTCTTCACAAGACCTGGGATGAGCTGAAGGAAATGTTGATGAGAAAGTTCTGCTCCCGCGCAGAAATTCAGAGTCTACAACAGGAATTCTGGAACCACACCATGGTAGGAACGGATATCGACGCCTACAACAACCGGTTCAACGAGCTTTGCCAGTTGGTGCCAGACATGGCAAAAACGGAGGAAAAGAAGATCGAGAGGTATATCTTTGGGTTACCTCCTGTTGTTAGGGTTCCGCTCAACGTCGCCGCGCCTCCATCCTTTGATGAGGCGGTAGCGCGGGCCATCACCCTTACAAGGGATACGGTCCGTGCGGGTATGTTGACTTCGCGCGGAAACGAGCAGCGAACCTCTGACTCCAAGAGGAAATGGAACTCTCACCACCGAGGGTCCGACTCCAAGCAGCCACCGTTCAAGAAGCAGGAGAGCGCAAGGGTTTACGCGATCCAAGCCGCAGAGCCATCAAGGAAAGGATACAGCGGGCCTCGCCCATGGTGCAACAAATGCAAGTATCACCACGAGGGTGAATGCGCAAGAATCGAATGCGCCAAATGTGGCAGACCAGGGCACAAGGCGATGAATTGCAGTATCAGAGAAGCTGGAGAGAGCGACAACTGCTACGCATGCGGAAAGCCAGGGCATTTCAGTCGGGATTGCCCGGAAAGGGGAAACCAAGCTCGCGGGAGAGCTTTTGTGATCGGCGCGGGCGAAGCAAAAGAAGAGCCGAATGTGGTAACCGGTACGTTTTTACTTAACGGCCATTTTGCATCTGTCTTATTTGATACTGGAGCTGACCTAAGTTTTATATCCGCTGAGTTTAAAGACTCCCTAGGCCTAGCAACCAGTAGGCTAGACATACCTTATACTATAGAACTAGCTAATGGTAGGCAGTTATGCGCGAACGAAAGAACTGAACAATGTGTAATAGTCATGGGAGGTCACGGGTTCAATATTAACTTGTTGCCAATAGACTTGGGAAGTTTTGACATTGTGGTAGGTATGGATTGGTTAGTCGAGAACCACGCGGAGGTTATTTGCCATGAGAAGCAGGTTCGGATCCCACTGTTGAACGGAGAAATCTTGGTGATTCAAGGGGAAAGAAGGGGAGTTGCGACGAATCTGATTTCGTGCCTAAAGGCGCGCAAGTGCCTAAGGAAAGGGTGCTACGCCTTCCTGGCGCATGTAGTAGAGAAGAAAGGAGATGAGCGAAGAATTGAAGACTTACCAGTAGTGTGCGAATTTCCAGAAGTTTTTCCTGAAGATTTGCCCGGATTACTGCCGCCGCGACAAGTCGAATTTCGTATTGATTTAGTCCCAGGAGCTGCGTCAGTAGCTCGAGCGCCTTATCGACTAGCTCCATCTGAGATGCAAGAGCTATCCAATCAGTTACAGGAACTATTGGATAAGGGTTTCATACGCCCAAGCTTTTCACCTTGGGGAGCTCCAGTACTGTTTGTAAAGAAGAAGGATGGTTCCTTCCGGATGTGTATTGACTACAGGGAGCTGAACAAGCTGACAGTCAAGAATCGGTACCCCTTACCGAGGATTGACGACTTATTTGACCCGTTGCAGGGATCCAGTTATTATTCGAAGATAGATCTATGGTCAGGATACCACCAACTTAGGGTCCATGAGGAAGATGTGCCGAAAACAGCCTTCCGAACTAGATACGGCCATTATGAGTTCTTAGTGATGCCTTTCGGGCTAACTAATGCGCCGGCTGTATTCATGGATCTGATGAACCGCGTGTGCAAACCATACTTGGATAAATTTGTAATTGTATTTATAGATGATATTCTGATTTACTCTCGGACCAAGGCCGAGCATGAGCAACACCTGAGATTGATTTTGGAATTGTTGAGGAAAGAAAAGTTGTATGCGAAGTTTTCCAAGTGTGAGTTTTGGCTTAGAGAAGTTCACTTTCTCGGTCACGTTGTAAACGAGAAAGGAATACACGTTGATCCTTCCAAAGTCAAGGCCATCGAAAACTGGGAAGCGCCAAAAACCCCAACTGAGGTGAGGCAATTCCTAGGACTAGCTGGCTACTATCGACGCTTCATTGAGAACTTCTCCAAGATAGCTCTACCTCTGACCGCGCTAACTCAGAAAGACAAGAAGTTTGTTTGGGGCGAAAATCAGGAAGCGGCGTTTCAAATGTTGAAACAGAAGTTATGTAGTGCGCCAATTTTGTCTCTGCCCGAGGGGACGGATGACATCGTCGTTTACTGCGACGCTTCACATCAGGGACTCGGATGTGTCCTTATGCAGCGAGACAAAGTCATAGCGTATGCCTCGTGCCAACTCAAGACCAATGAAAAGAACTACACAACGCATGATCTGGAACTTGTAGCGGTTGTCTTCGCGCTAAAGATTTGGCGCCATTACCTCTATGGTACAAAGTGTATAATCTTTACGGATCACAAGAGCCTTCAACATATATTTGATCAAAAGGATTTAAACATGAGGCAACGAAGATGGGTGGAGTTGTTGAATGATTATGATTGTGAAATTAAGTACCACCCTGGAAAGGCGAATGTGGTAGCAGACGCGCTAAGTAGGAAGGAGCGAATAAAAACGCTACGAGTCAAGGCTCTAAGGTTGACCATTCGCGCAGATCTCTCTACCTGCATCCGAGACGCTCAGCAAGAAGCCTTGAAACCAGAGTTTGTTAAAAACGAATCCCTTGGGGGTATGATTAAGAGTTTGGAACTTAAAGAGAACGGCAATCTATATTTCGCTAACCGCATATGGGTCCCTCTCAAGGGAGGATTGCGCGAGCAAGTATTAAACGAAGCACACAAGACGCGGTATTCCGTACATCCTGGCGCAGACAAGATGTACCAAGATGTTAAAGCGCTGTATTGGTGGCCCAATCTGAAGGGCGCCGTCGCGACGTATGTCAGTAAGTGCCTGACGTGTTCGAAGGTGAAGGCTGAATACCAGAAACCATCAGGGTTGCTTTAACAGCCAGAAATTCCCATGTGGAAGTGGGAACAAATCTCTATGGACTTCATCACCAAACTGCCAAGAACACCTGGGGGTTACGACACAATCTGGGTTATTGTAGATCGGCTAACTAAGTCAGCGCACTTCCTGCCGATCAAGGAAACCGATAAGATGGAAAAGTTAGCCCGATTGTATATTCGAGAAGTAGTTTCAAAACATGGAGTCCCAGTGTCCATCATTTCTGATAGAGATAGTCGGTTCACCTCAAGGTTTTGGAGATCGTTACAAGGGGCTTTAGGTACTCGTCTTGACATGAGTACGGCATATCATCCCCAAACGGATGGACAAAGCGAGCGAACAATCCAGACATTGGAAGATATGCTGCGCGCGTGCGCAATCGATTTCGGAGGTAGCTGGGATACTCATCTCCCATTGGTTGAATTTTCTTACAACAACGTTATCACACAAGCCTCAAGGCTGCGCCTTTTGAAGCTTTGTATGGGCGCAAGTGTAGATCCCCACTGTGCTTGGCTGAAGTGGGTGACAAGCAAATGACTGGTCCAGAATTGATCCAAGAAACAACAGACAAGATTTTTCAGATACGGGATCACCTTAAGACAGCGCGCGACAGACAGAAGAGCTACGCAGATGTGCGAAGGAAACCGTTGGAGTTTCAAGTAGGGGATAGAGTACTTTTGAAAGTCTCTCCATGGAAAGGAGTCCCCCGTTTCGGCAAGCGAGGAAAGTTGAATCCGCGCTACATTGGACCATTTGAGATCCTGGAAAGGATCGATCCGGTTGCTTATAAACTCCGTTTACCCGCCGAACTCAGTGGAGTTCATGATACGTTCCATGTATCCAACCTCAAAAAGTGCTTATCTGATGAAACGTTGATTTTGCCGTTGGACGAGATTCACATCGACAAACAACTGCACTTCGTAGAAGAACCTATAGCAGTAACCGATTGGAAAGAACAAAAGTTACGCAGAAGCAGAATCAAGTTAGTAAAGGTTCAATGGAACTCAAGGCGTGGGCCAGAATTCACTTGGGAAAGAGAAGATCAAATACGCAAGAAATACCCACACCTCTTTCAGAACACGGCTTCTGCCAGCGACGTCTCCTAAATTTCGGGACGAAATTCTCTTAACAGGGGGAAGATGTGACACCCGGTAATTTTCCCAATCCTATAACTAAGTAATCAACCTAATAATTAGGTGATTGAGAGTATTATGCGCGCTAAATTAGAATCAGCGCGGGGATGTGTTATGTGCGCCCTGCGCGAGCGCGCTATATTAGAATCAGCGCGGGCACGTTATGTGCGCCCTGCGCGAGCGCGCTATGTTAGAATCAGCGCGGGCATGTGTTAAGTGCGCCCTGCGCGAGCGCGCAATGTAAGAACCAGCGTGGGCATATGTTATATGCGCCATGCGCGAATGTTTTGGCTTTATGTTTTCATGTAACTTAACTTTATGTTGTCTAATGGGTTGACCGTCCCGCATGATGCTAAGGCGGGTGCATCCCAAATCGTTTATGCGCGTGCGGAAGGGGAACTAACCTCCCCGCATGGCGGGAACATTGAGAGTTAGTTTGTCTGAAGCTCCAAGATGGAATTGACTTCAACATAACTGATCACTATGTTGAAATACCAAGACCACCTGGAGAATCTACAAATGAAACTCAATGTCCCTGACTGCGAGAAGGTTACGTACCTACCCGCAGCAAAGAAATGTCCTTCACGCAGAAAGCTATGCGCACAAAGCTATACGCGCAGAACACTTAGCCTAATCTCCAGATATAAGGGGATTATTCCCGCCCAAAAAGGAAACAGTTGCGTGTTTCAGAGATTTCTACTTTTTAACTGTACACTGACAAAAGCACCTGAAAAAGCATACTGTAACATGAAAAGTCAACTGTCAGCCACCCTACTCTCACCAACCACAGACCTGCATGCCCTGTCCAAATCAAATCAGAATCTTTTATCCACTCCCTAGGACCAATCACCCCCACTTTTAAATAAATAATAATAATTTCCATACTTTATCATCATTACACCTAGATATGAAAAGATTACAATCCCCTAAAGCAAGGGATTGTGTTCCCTAAATCTTGCCTATAAATATGTAACCCAAATTATCACCCAAACACACTTCAAACTTCTCTCTTAAGAACTGCAAACTTGCACTAATCATCTCCCAAGCATCCGTTGTTTTCATTTCCGATCCTGTTACTAGGTAAGCCGAGATTATAACCTTGAGATCTACTTTCCAACCCTTATATTCTCCTATTTCTTGATCTTAATATATATACTTCTTGTTATTTAATCGTATTCTAGACCTTCAATTCCGAGGCCAACACCAAGAAAACCCGAATCTCGATTAATCCCTTAACAAGAACCACAGGTGAGTCTCACAGCCCCTATTTTCACTATTTTCACTGTTTTTAAACTGTTTTCGGGGCGAGGGACACGTACTTAAATTACGATTTATCATGGTATACTTACAAGTTATGCAAACGATTGTGTTTAAATTATGTTTCATGATGAGCAATGCAAACGGTTATCTATGGTTTACGATGTATGTGCGCCAGAATTCGAGTAAGTGATCACTTTACCAGTGGAACTCTAAGGGTAGGGACTGCTGGTTTGATCCACCCACTCGTAGGGGTCGCACCTCTTTGCATGGACGAGTGCCTAGAATGGGGCAGTACTATGGGATTGAGCCCGCTCGTAGGGGTCGCACCTCTTTGCATGGACGAGCGCCTTGTTTTCCGGCACAACGTCCGCGCGTAACCCGCGGGACGGTATTATTGATTTGCTCGTAGGGGCAACGCCTCTTTGCATAGACGAGCACGGTTTTTCAGAAATGTTCACGCGTAACCCGCGGGACGGTATTACATTATTTTAGCTCGTAGTGGCAGCGCCACTTTGCATGGACGAGCACGTTTTCCAGAAACGTTCGCGCGTAACCCGCGGAACGGTTCTATCAGAAATATGTTGTCAGATCTATGTTTTCATATGGTTTATCAAGCATATGTTTAGACATGAAATCAGAAATGTGTTTCAATATGATTTTTATCAAGACTATGATGCAATACGATTTATCAAGTTACTAAAACTTGTGAACTCACTCAGTTTATACTGATTCAAATGTTTTACGTGTCTTTCAGGAGATAACTAGGTAGCGCATGGAGTCACACTTAGAGCACCTCACGCTGAACATCTAAAATTAGCTTTTTGGAAGATTTTAGTTCTATCCCTTCGATGCGCGCGGTTGTTCCCGCCGCGCAAGGGGATATGGCGTGGAAATCTTCGACAGTTTTTATACTTGGATGTTTTTATGTAATTTTTAAACAATGTAATGTATTTGTATTAAACATTGCATGCGCAATGAAAATCTTACTTTGAATGTTTGCAATGGCCCGTGCTTAATTATCAATCCCCACTCGCGCGCGCCCGGCTGTTTCTGCCGTTCAGGGCCGGGTGTGACACAGACCAAGTTTGAGCATAGCCAAAGCCCTGTCATCAACCTTTCTCATTCTCTCTCTAACAGCAGCAATAGCATTTGCATTAGCACCTTCTTCAACAGCAGCTTGTGGTCCATTCTTGATAGAATTCCACATATCCACATCATTATAACAAACATCAGCCTCAAAAAGCACTTTCCACTTGGTAAAGTTCTCCTGACCATACAATCTAGGTATCTTATTAGTAGACACCTCTTGTTCTTCATATCCAGACATTTTCTTAAAATAAAAGTTAAGATCTTATAAAAAGTAGATTAAAACAATCAGATCTGAGAATAAATTCTGAGATCTGAGGTGTCTGATATGAATAGAATAAGATTCAACAATAAAAATCAAAGCTTTAAGTGAAATAAGGAAAAGAAAACACCTAAAACTTGTAGATCTGGAAGAAAAATGAAGAACAGAGCTTCTGACGTCACAAATCAATCGAACAGTGCTCTGCTTACGTCATTCTTCTTCAAAACTTAATCAGCAACAATCTTTCTAAAAATAGCAGCAACATGCTCTGATACCACTTGTCAGGTCGTTTCGGATCGGATCTTAATCAATCATGTCATAACTCACACAAAATTAATCGTGTTGACAAGCGAGTTAATGACAGGTTACTATGTTTAGAAAGATAACCGTTTGTTAAAGGCGGAATCAATAACAAACATACGGTTGAAGTGAATATTCAAAATACGAAGACACACGAAGGATTCACTCAAAAGATTTCCATTTATATAACGTTAATCATACAAAAGGATAGTCGATTAGGGTTTAGGAGGAATCCTAGGACATCCGTCACACACAAAATATTCTCTTAATTAATGTGTCGGTCTTATCCTCTCTGTATCTCGTGTCTCGCGTCCTTGGCGGCGTGCCATAATTATTCTATTTATAGGCCTGCCAACCTAGGACAGCTGTCATTCCTTCTAGAAACCCTATCCGATAGTACATATTCAATTTACATATTCAAAAATTATACTAAGTGCAAAACAAGTCTTCCGGGTAGGCTTTTCATTAAACTTCAGTCTCCAAGTACGCAGTGTACTCGGCCTTTCTTCAGACTTGGTAAACATAGAAGTGTACTCGGAATCAGTTTCCGGGTAGACTTTACTTAAAGAATATTTTACCAAGTAAAATATTCACCGTGTAGACTTCAATCTTCTTGGACTTATCAAACTTTGCTCGACAAATCCTTACGAGCAACCTTGTTCTTCTAAGATCCTGTTCGGCTCATTGTCAGTTAATCAACTTATTGATAAGGCGTACTCGGGAGTACATACCTTACTTGAGCAGAACCTTACTCAATATGACTTAGAGATATTCCATCAACTCATCAAGTATACTCGGACCATATTTATTAAAGAATACCTTGCCCGGTCTTCCAATTACTTGGCTTCTTGGACTTGGTTGACCAAACCTTACTCGGAAGAGTAAAATACTTGGTCTTGAAGAACAACCCTGCTTGACAAAGTGAACCTTACTCGGATATGCCAAATTAATGAACCTTACTCGGAAATCACTAAAAAGCATACCTTGCTCGGATATCCACTTAAGAAGATTATTTGAAGTAAACCGTGCCCGGGAGGCAAAATCTCGTACTCGGCTAAGTAAAAGCTTACTCGAAGGTCCAAGGTGTACCCGGGTTCAATACTTGGCAGTTTCTGAGGAGGTTGAGAAGATTCCAATCTTCAATATTCTTCATTTAGATCAAATCTCCTCATTTGGGTCAAACTCTTGACCCAACATGTTTTAGAGTGTGTCGGGAGGCTAGGAGATAGAATGAGGGTTTTAGGGTTTTAGGGATGTTTAAGGAGTATTTATACTCTCTTAAGCCCATGGACATAAGGCCCATAACCATCCCTTATTCCATCTTTCATTAACCAAGTGCATAATCTTTTATAATATTTTAACTTAGTTAAATATTAACACACCATTAAACACACAAAACTACTTTATTTATTATTATCAAAAGTAGGACGTTAGCGGACAATATTATGGTGTGATGGTAGTTGGTCTGTTACACTTGGGGAGACCCAAGACTAGAGAATCTTATTACGTGTGATTTTTAACAAAGTGATGTTATAATGAATATGATACGGTATGTATGTTGAATTCTTCAAATTTGTTTTAGCATAATTATGATTTATTTTATGGTTTTATAAACATTATGATGTGTTTTACGTTTGCACTGTGAAAGTTATTATTGACTTGTTGTAACTTGAAGCTAGTTTAAACACACGACCCGCCGCAAAGTGCGGGCTCTTATGCTAGTATATACATATGTGTATATATATATGGTTTTTAACCAAGGTTCAGAAAAGCTAGTTAATATGTCGGTTTTTGTAATAATTAGTGATTATTTATGATTTTTATAATATTTATAATATTTATTAATGATTTAATATGATTATTAAACAAATAAAGAAAATTGTTTCCAAAAATATAGGGCTGAGGAGGGGAGGGGGAGTTCGAACCCGCGCCCCCAGCAGTCCAGACCTTAACACAACCACCCTAGCCATCTAGGATAGGGTGTTAATTGGTTATAACTTGAAACGAGTTATTCATAAACATAAAGACTTGAACCAGAACGCTGGCACAATCAATCGGCCAACTCATTGCACGTTTGGCCGATTGATTATGGGGTTAACGAAGAGTGGATGAAGATGAGCAAGCTAGTATAGTTAATTACCTTAAACACTGAATAATCGATGGTCAATTCGACCAAACAGTCTCTGTCCAAAAGTGGATCAAGAATAGATTCAAGAAGCGAATATATTTTAATTGGTTATATGGCTTTGAGGGCGATGCTACAAGTATCGTGTGTGTAGGTTTAATTGTGTTAATATGATTTTTAAAGGGTATATTGTTAAATGAGTTGTGTTTGCTTGATATTATAATCAGTTCGTATCACACTTGAGTTTTATATATATATATATATATATATATATATATATATATATATATATATATATATATATTTAACTTTCAAAATGTTGTAGAAGTTACCATAAACTAAACTTTTACCCAAAACTCTTCCCTCTCCATATTCCAGGGGTTAAAGTGCAAATTATATATAATTATTATTATAATCCCTAAACCCCTTTTTCTATGATCCACCTGTTTACCCAAGACCCGTATACCCGTTTAGTTTTGTAATTCCCCCCGGGGCGTCGATGATCGAGACGAGATCCGCACGAAGTCTAGTAGTGCGGAATCCTCCTAGACTCGCTTATGGTGTTGGAGACGAAGAACACGATAAAACACAAACAAACACACGAACGAAATAAATAGATCTGCAGACCGCTTTATATATTAATCAAAACACATTACATACCTAAAGAGAAAACATGTTATGGCCGACCCGAGGTGAGCTCTACCTCGGGTCTGCCCACGAGACTCTCCCTATCAGTTTTCTCTAGACACCTTTTCTGCTCTCACTCTCTCTTTTCTAATCAACACCTAACCCTAAACATAACATACATATATATAGATAAACATCTACGCGGGCTTGGGCTTGGGCCTATGGTGAAGTTGTCCTAACTTCACCAACACGTGAAGTTGTTCTAACTTCACCAACACGTGAAGTTGTTCTAACTTCACCAACACGAAGGTGGCTCCCTCCACAACTTCTCCCCAACTAGTCGGAATTGCATAGCGACGGTCACAAAATGCACCAGCAGACTCCCCCTTGACCGTTGCTCTCAATTCTAACAAACACAAAAGATCATCTGTTACAAAACATGCACCAACAGACTCCCCATTTTTTGTTGTTCTTCTGTGTTCTTCTTCTGGTAGGACACGATCTTCAAAAATTGCACTGTGATCTTCAAAGTTGAATTTCACGTATATACGCAACATCAATCCTGTCTTCAACCAGCAGCGTCTGAAACTGTATTGTAGCTTCACAAATCTACCAATCACCCAGCGTCTTATCAGATCTCCCCTTGAGTGTAAGCCCCTCCGAACTATATCGATTGAGATCTTTGACCTACATCCCGGTGCCTAATCGATCATCTCAACCATTTGGTTAGTAAGATAAGGTTCAATCTTTAACTACTCAACAGCAAGTGATCAGTTTCATCAGAAAACCACCTTGACAGAATCTAACACACATGCCCTGTAATAATCATCAAAAACTTAACCAAGCCTCCATGATCTTGATTACCCGATCATCCATGATCTCCAAAAACATTATCACCAAATTTTTCCTCAATGATCCTCCTTTCATATGAACGACATATAAACATTTTCGTTCAAGAAAATTTCCCGAAAATACCTTTTTTTTGGGAATACCATATCTTGAACGTTGGAGGAAAAAGGAAAGTATATCATTAACTTCACCTGATAATTTCACCCGTTAACTTCACCTGATAACTTCACCAGATAACTTCACCACCTGATAACTTCGCCAACCAATTACTTCGCCAACCAATAACTTCACCAGCCAATAACTTCGCCAACCAGTAAGTTCACCTTTTGTTAACTTCACCTTCCAGTAACTTCGCCATAACCCTAAAATTCTAGCGACAACTTCGCCAAAACCCTATAACTTCGCCAAAACCGTCTTTTCCAACTAAAACCAGATCTGAAACGTGCCAAAAACACCAAAACGTAGATCTCGAACCATAGCATAAGAGCCTAAGGCTCTGATACCACTTGTAAGCCCCCTCGGGGCGTCGATGATCGATACGAGATCCGCACGATGTCTAGAAGTGCAGAATACTCCTAGAATCGCTTATGGTGTTGGAGACGAAGAACACGATAACACACAAACAAACACATGAAAAAAATAAATAGTTCTGCAGACCGCTTTATATATTAATCAAAACACATTACATACCAAAAGAGAAAACATGTTACGGCCGACACAAGGTGAGCTCTACCTCGGGTCTGCCCACGAGACTCTCCCTATCTGTTTTCTCTAGACACCTTTTCCAGCTCTCACTCTCTCTTATCTGATCAACACCTAACCCTAAACATAACATACATATATATAGATAAACATCTACGCGGGCTTGGGCTTGGGCCTATGGTGAATTTTCCTAACTTCACTAACAGGTGAAGTTGTACTAACTTCACTAACACGTGAAGTTGTTCTAACTTTACCAACACGAAGTTGGCTCCCTCCACAACATCTCCCCAACTAATCGGAATTGCATATCGACGGTCACAAAATGCACCAACAAGTTTCCTTGAAGCTTAATCTTGGCGTTTTACTTGGAATTGATCTGGGTTATGATACCACATGCCTTAAACGACTCTGCCGATGCTAGTAATTTTGGAAACCAAGAACAATTGAAACAAATTCATCATTATACCAACCCCTCGTAAACCCGTATTGTAAATTTTAATATAAACACTGTAATAATCCAATTAAATGAAGGTACACCATATAGGCAACCCAGCGACGCTTAGCCCTAACCTTAATTTCATCAAGGTTCATTGAAACCGGGTTTTTCGTTCTCTCCTCTGTCGTCGGACTCACAAGATCAATTAACCCTCGTTTAATCAACGATATAGGTAATTTTTGCTATGGTTATGTTCGTACTAGTATACTCTATGTTAAACCTAAGATTAATTACATGATAAGTTAACTGATTGATCGATCATGAATTCTTGGGTTCTTCATGTGAGCTGGGTTTTATTCATGTTGTTTATAATAGTACGTACAAGATAATAACCAACTAAACCCCCTAGCCCAGTTGGCTAGGGTGTGCGTTTAATTCGTTGAGCCAGCAACTGGCACGGGTTCAAGTTCCGGCCAGCCTTTATTTTATTTTTGGAAACCATTTTTGTTTAATTGTTTTATTGGTTTTAAAAGGTTTATAAATTATTATAATTAATAGTAAATATCAAATAAAACTTTATTTTATTAAACCGATATATAAATCGATCATTTTTTCAAACTCTGGTTAAACGTCATATATATATACATTAGTTGAAACCCGCGCGATGCAGCGACTATGACAATTTACAACATGGTACTCGTTCTCTGTTATTTTTACAATCTTGTGATATATTGTGTAGCATTTATGTTAGTTTTCTTATTTCGTAACTTCGGTGTGGTCTATCTATGCCATGAGCTTTATTACGTATCTCACTTAAATTATATCAAATATATGAATAAGATAACGAAAGTCATAAATATAGTAATAGAGAAAAAATCCGAACACATAAATCACTTTAATCCAAGAAAAATTAATCATACCAGTTGTTCAATATTGATTTCACAAAGTTTACTAGCACTAAGGTTTTGATCTTTAGTTGGCCATTCCCACTGATCAACTAGGGTTTAGTCGGCTCATGGATCTTAATTCAGCCCCGAGACCAAAACACTCTAACTCTGTGCCATTTGCGGTACTATTCTGGCATCCACGACAACCACTATTTGGTGTTGTTTGGTAATCCTTATGGAATCGTGGAACCTACTACGTGGCTGGCAAACACCTTGAATCGTACATCATGGTTGGCCTCAAAACCGAACTTGATGTTGCTACCCTTTTTTGGCAGCTAAAAGCTTCACATAACCCTGCAAAATTATCAAAGTTCTTAAAGTTAAAACAAAAGGTTACACATGGCACTTCCGTAAATATTAAAGCTTTTATACACAACTTTACCTGAGTTAAAAGAAGAATGTTTCCAACAAACTGATGCACGCCATGTCCTTCAGCCACGGTCAACCAACGCGAGCATGAACACCTAGTGGCTCATTCATCTAATTGTCAACAAAAGCACACTTGCTCTCCATGTGATTACATAAAAAAAAGGTACAAACGCTCAGTTAAAATCATAAAACAATCAAAATTAGTAAACACATATTACAATTAACATAAGCCTCAATACAGTTACCTGCTTGTCACCTGGCTGAAACCACTTTCCATCATTTCTCTGTATAAGTCATTACCTTCACGAGTATGTTCTTCAACCCCAGCACAGATTCAAAAACCACCTGGTAAAACAAGATAAATGTCACCTGCCTCCTTTGATATATCAAAGAAAAAGATAACCACTAAGCATCTTAGTGTTTAGTCATCAAACAAACTCAACATTGCCTTCTCTTAAATTTGATAAACTTTCATAAACTTCTTTAAAAAATTGATAATGGTATATAATTAACTTATTAACATACGATGGTGCGTGTGTACATTTTTGTATTACAATATAGTTCCTAATAGTATATAACTATATTATTAAGACAGAAAATACATTTTCATTTGGTTATGCATGGTGGATGTTGCGCGCATTCTGTTGCCGGTTACGCATCCTATGTCGCGTTATGCAGGTATTGGCACCGGTAACGCATCCAATGACGCGTGGTTTCGGGTTATAGGCATAGCGTATCAATACCATTTACGCGTTCCAGGGGGCGGGTTACATGTGTACTGGCGCCGGGTTGTGCGTCAAATGCTTTGATAGAGAAGTAGAAAAATTTGAAAACAGTTTCGACCAAAACTGTTTTTTTTTGTGCACTTTTGTCAATTTTAACCAAAATGGCCAAGTTTAGACAAAATACATGCTTTTGAAAAACAATTCTCGAAACAGGACCGTAACATATTTGTATACCTTCAGTACCTTGAATATATTGTTTTGGCATCCATGCAGCATTGAAAGTGGGCCAACAATCGAGTGGGAGTGCCTTATCTGGAGCTTCTGTAGATGCAACATGAAGATTACCCGAGCTTCTGCAGATGCAACATTCAAAGCAGCATCTGAACTTGTTAGATGGATAAAATACATGGTTAGCTATATAATTAAGCAATCCGAGTTGACCAAAAATTTCATTTAGTCCGAAAAAACCAAATTTTAAAAGCTTGATCAAAAAAAGTTTAAAAAACTCACTCAAAATGGCTCGTTCGGGTCATTTACAAAAAAAAAATACTCTAGTCAACTTCATAAAACAAAATAATAATAATAATAATAATAATAATAATAAAATAAAATAAAGAAATTATCTTCAACAACGGTTTTAAAAATTAAATAGAATAAAATAAAAAAAGAAACATACATTGGGACCAAGTTTTGAGTGCACCACTTGACACGTTATTTTCATGTATATCTTAGTTTCTTCATGTTATTTTCCACCACAGACACGATTAGCCAATCACCGCTAGGGTCCGAGTAACAAAGATGTGTTTTAGTGTTATCACCTATACCACAAAACAAAAAAAAGCATGTCATTAGTTTCTTTATAACACTAAAACAACCTCATCCATGACTTTTAATACACTTTGCAAATTCTAATTATATCAAAAATGTCCAAATTCTAATTATATCAAAACTCCAGTCATTAGTTTCTTTGATATGTATGGCACAAGTTTCACACTTTCGCATCTCTTTTCTTGAGTGCATAGTCTGACATCTGCATTCTGCCAAAATAATAATAATAATAATAATAATAATAATAATAATAATAATTAGTAACGATAATTAAAAAAAGTAACATTAAAATATAATAAGCATCCTTACAACAAATACTTGTAATGGAGCATGTAGTGTAAAAAACATAACCACCTGATCTGGAACTTACATCCACCATGTCAATGTTTGCAAGTATTAGTTCCTACAAATCAAAACAATCCAAAACGAAGCCCGATTTACTATTTCTATTACACATGGACATGGTTAACCAAAAATTCATAATTTTGATCACGTTTGATATATATTAACAAATCGGTATATAAATGAGGTGTTCACAGATTCATCAATACAATCAAAGCCCTACATGAAATTTCACTTAAACCTAAATTTAATAATTTAAAACATTCACAACGAATTCAAGCTATGATTTTTATGCTTAGAACACCCAATACTTATAAGACTGTTGAGAATCAGAGGATGAAAATGACACATACCTACAAACCATAGACATCTTTGATCCAACCCCAGCACAGCTTTTCAATTGGTTCAGTTAAAAACCAATTACACCTCAAAACCACGGGTAGTGATCATTTTCAGTTGATTATAATCATTCCTGAACGAAATAAAACCCAAAAAACATACTTAAAATCTCTATTGGAACCCTAGGCCGACGATCATTCACCATTTCTTGCATCTAATACAAACTTAGTTTGAATGCAATACATGTAGTATTTGATCGATTGTATCTCCCATTCATCAATTTCAAATGAAAATCTTTCCTGAGGCTTGAATGCGATGTGATTTAGGGTTTCATTCTCTCTGTAGCTCCCCACCCCCCAAAGCATTTGTACAGAAGTGTAAGATACCTAGTGTTTTGAATTTTAAATTTTAAATTTAGATATGTAGCCCCATTTTTTAAGTTATCAACTCAGAATTTCTGGTGCAAAGGATACTTGTACACAATGCTTGCACGAGTTGTACATCTTAATTTTAAGAGTTTTTTGGAAAAATTACCATTGTGTCCTTCCTATATACTTTTTAATATATATATATATATGAGAGGGTTATCCTAAAAATAAGTAGTTTCCTAGGAAGACTAGGTATAAATCATAGCCATTGGATCATATTAATCAATGGTTGAGATTTAAAATTACCAATGACTGACATAGTTTCCTAGAATTGTTCTTTCACCATCATATGTAATGTCAAATGTCAAAATTTTGTTGGTTCTTACCATTCCTAGGAAACTTCTTATTCTTATGTGAACCATTATATATATATATATATATATGTGTAATAGATTATTGTAACATCACGTTTTCTCGTTTCGGTTAATAAAATAAAAGATGAGTTAGTATGAGTCGGGCTTGTGTTGGGTTAAATAGATATCAGTTATGGACTTGGGTTAAAAAAGAAAGAAATAAAGACCATGGGCTTAAGCCCATGACCCATATATAAAAACAATAATTACTCCATAATCCATCCATTTCACTCATTCCATACACCATCAAAAACACACATTTAAGCTCTCTCTCTCTATCTCTCTCTCTCTCTCTCTCTCTCTCTCTCTCTCTCTCTCTCTCTCTCTCTCTCTCTCTCTCTCTTATTCTCTCTTTCTCTAACCGAAACCAAGAAGAAGAACCAATCCCGACCTGAGGTAATGATAGTATGATATCGTATGGATCCGAAACCGCTAGATCTAGTCGCGAAACGACGAGCCGACACCCTAAACCGTTAAAGTCACAAGATCCGGATGGAGTCGGGTATAAACAGATCAAAAGATGAGCGTAGGGGTCACCCTAGCTCAGATCTGGATCGAACGGGACGAAAAACGGTGGAAAACTAGTGAGATCTCGCTTTTCCAGTGAGATCGCGGTTTTCAAGCGGCGACGGCGCCGAAAAACGGCGTACGAGGTTAAGCATGTCAGAGAACATTTTTGGCATTCTCTGACCTAACCCTAATTAGTTACGGTAACATAACGAATTAACCACAATTCGTTATGCCAATTCCTTAAGGAAAGATGACAAATTAACCAATTCGGTATGCCCATTCGTTAAGAAGAGATAGCAAAGTAGAAGTAATTCGTTAAGTAATTTGTAAACAGAGAAATAACGAATGAACCCTCATTCGTTAGAAGGTTCATTCGTTGCAGAGGGGTCCTTCGTTATGCAGGACAATTCGTTATAAGGGTCAGTTCGTTATGAATGTCGGTTCGTTATAAAAGACAAGTTCATTATAGAATCCCCATTAGTTAAAGAACTGAATAACGAATTCGAAATTGAGAACTGGATAACGAATTAGACTATGAAAGAATGACAGAAAGGTCCCTGAACTTTTGATAAAATGGATTAATTACAAAGAAACCCTCAAACTTTATGAATTAGCAAATAAAATAATAATTAAGAATTCTAATGAAAAATGTGGTAAGACAGCTCGACCCCAGCCAGGGGCTATGCCCCTTGGCCCTGCTAGGGGCTGACGCCCCTAGACCCCGCTACCAGGGGCGCTGCCCCTAGACCCCCATTTGTTGAGGGTTATAACTAAACTAGAAATGTGATATGGATAGTGGTAGTTAATTGTACGTGTAATTGTTATACAGTTAGTCGCACACAGCTAAAGAAAGGAATAACCGTAAACAGTGAACGTAACCGCATTCAGGTGAGTTTCTAGCCCCATTCCTTGTTATGTTTTCGAGGTTGTGTGCATACTCGATGTGATTAGTTAATACACTTACCTTAAGTGGTAAGTGTATATCTTATATTATTTAAGTATGAATGAATGCTTGACGATGCATGAACTATCTTCGGATATTGCATGTACCGTCAAGGGATAGTTTAATGATATGATTGATATATATATATATATATATATATATATATATATATATATATTTATATATATATATATATGTATGTATATGATGTATGTACGTATGGAAGTTATAAATATGAATGTATAGAAAGTATGAAAGGAATGTTTAGAGGGGGAACCGACCCTAATAATATCGACGAATGTAGGGAACGGACCCTAATAATATCGGCGAATGTAGGGAACCGACCCTAACAATATCGGCCAATGTAGGGAACCGGACCTAATAATATCGGTGAATATAGGGGACCCACCCTAATAATATCGGCGAATGTAGGGGACCGACCCAAATAATATTTGCGAAGGTTATAGGACGAAATGCTCTTTAAAACGTATATGTATGAATGAAAGTATGTATGTAAGTATGAAAGAAAGAATGGCAGTACGTATGTATGTAAGTAAATATGAAGGTATGTACCTTCGGGTGCATATGTAAGTATGTGAATGTATCTTATGTCGTCGGATTAACTAGAACTCACTCAGCGTAGCTGACTTTTAGTATGCACGCAGGTTAATCAATTGAGACAGCCGGCTTGAGAGACACACATGGCAGGATTGGAAGAGACTGGCATCTGAAGATCTTTTATGATGTTTGATATTATATCTTATGTTATGTTTTTAAAAGACAAGTTATGTATGTTTGTAATGAATGGTTGACTATTAGTAATATTCTGCGAAAGTTTTAATTAACTCTGATATTTAGAACTGTGTTTATGAGTAAATCCAACGCTAACGTAGGGCATCGGTAATGGACCCTTACAATTATTAAAGGTTTTAATATTTAAAAGAATTATAATTTAATATAGATATTTAAAATTTATTGTTAATTCACGTATTAAAAATATAGTTCAAGTTTTTATAAAAGATCATATTTTATATAAATATTATTATTTATTATTTATTATTTATTATTTATTATCATTTAAAATATTTATTTAAAAGAAATCTTTATTAATAATAAAAATATACATAAATGTATAAAACGTATTTTTAGTTTTCATTTAAAGCCAATATTTTGTATTATCTATCCAAAATCTTATAAATATTTATAAGTATTTTATTAATTAAAATATACTTTCTATTAAAGTAATATTTAACTTTCGTAGGAACCCTCGATCATCAAATACCCAATCTCTATCTAGTTTTAGCTTTGTTATACAATCCATACTTATTTCCTCAATTGTTGTAATTAGGATTCTTGTCGGTAATCCCCGAAGAGCGTGATTTATCGCTTCTTTTCGTATTCTTTCCCGCTTTGCTTAATTTCTAAGGTGAGTAATCACTTCCCTTTTTACTTATTTTAAACCCTTTGGGGATATTTATAGTATTTATCTATTATCTAGTATTCAAAACCGCAACTGTTAGTCATGTGTGTTTAACAATTTATGCCTAACGTGTTATAGGCTTATTTACTTGCTTTTGTAGTAGCCATCGCCCAATTCATCCAGCATCGTGCGTATCTACAGCTTATTTACTTGCTTATGTAGTAGCCATCGCCCAGTTAATCTGGCATCGTGCGTATCTACAACTTATAAACTTGCTTATTTGGTTAAATTGCTTATCTCACTTGACACAGTTTGCATTTTCTTTATTTATTATATATTATTATTGTAGTATCTTAAACTGGTGTTTTACTCACTCAACATGTGTTGTTGGAAAACGTTTCTATATTATACATATATGCAGGTTATTGTTTGAACTAGTTTCAGGATCTGGTGAAGATTTAGTAAATAATTATGTTAGAAGAGATATAATCAAGATTTAAATTTGTATTTATTGTTTGTATAATGAGTTGCATTTTGTATTTGATTATTTGAATAATTAAATAAATTTAATAGATATTGTCACCTTTATTATTGCATGTTAGTACCTTGAGAGCTGTAAGCAATCAGCTCACGCCCCGGCATTTCCGTCGTAGGTTGGGGTGTGACAATGAATGTATGTATAACAAAGCGCATTGATCAATTTCCATGTTTACGACGAAGATTGTGGTTCAAGAATAATAATTGGGTATACGGGTTGCAATATGGGTCACGAGTATGGATATGGTTGATGGGTTAACAGGTTTAGAATACGGGTAAGAGAATATTATATAATAATTTACAGATTTTACAGATTGGTCCCTCTAGTATAAAGATGGGAACACAAAGGGGTTAAAGTATAGTTTGGGGTATAAATTGCTATATATATATATATATATATATATATATATATATATATTAAATAAATATAATAAAAAATATTAATAAAATAATAAATACTTGATAGACGCGATATTTTATGGATAAAAATTTCCCGAACGTAGAAGAGAGTCGGGTATCGGTTAACAAAATAATAAATGGAAAATCCGTGTTGTTACACAACGTGTAAGTACAAATACGCTAAAGGATGTGCGCCGTGTAAGTCATACAAAAAGTGTTATACGTCGTGAATGTTTTATACGCTCGAAAGATATACGCCGATATAAGCTTGACATAAAGGTTTTAGCATATTTATGTTTGAGAATGAAGATGAAATGATTTGACACTTTACAAAACTATTCAAAACTAAGGATATGACAACTTTTGAACTTTTGAGAACTTTTGAATGATTCAATCTTTTGGAATAATTGAAACAATGAAGAAAAGAGATGAAATTGAGATTTTCTAAGTAGATAATGAACCAATAACTTGGCTACCAATTGAAAGTTCGTGAAGGATCGAAAGATAAGACGTATAAAAACATTCACGATAATTTCTACTCTACAATCTTACGTGCGGACACCATAACAAGGTGAAAACCACAATAATATCTCTTTAACTTGACTCTTATTCACTGAAAGCAGTGAAATACATTATGATATGACAATATAAGAACATGTTCAGATGGACCAGAAGACAAATGAACACAATAGCCAATCAACCTATATATAGGCCTACTTAGGCTTATACGGCGTATAACATAGAAGGCGCATAAGTTACGTGCCGTGTAAGTTATACGACTTAAAACTATTACATTCAACACATTACAATACATTCCAAACATTGCTATCAACAACACAACACCTATAAGACCTAAGTGATAGACATTTAACGCACTAACACAACCACACACCTTTAGAAAATAACAGGAATTCATATATAAGGTGAAGTTGAATTTGCTCATGTATCACTGTGGATTTTAAATTTGATGTGTTGGGCCTCCCATGAGCCCTCCATGACATTTTAAATGACCAAAATAAATAATGTATCATAAAAATTATGAGTTGTGCATCCCATGAGCTTTCCATGACATTTTAGATGGCCCAACTAATTAACCAATTATCGAGATGAGAGTGTTGGATCGTCCATGACCTTTCCATGACATTTTAAATGGTCCAAGTAAATAACGAATCATTGAAATCGAATTCGGGTAGTTAGAGCAACTCGTGAATCACCACTGATAATAAAGTTCCAACAAAATATAATAAACAAAACGGGTTAAGAAAACTTTTTCAGAATGGCCATATAGATTGTGTGAATAAATATATATATATTTAATAAGTTGCAAAACAATTAAATAAAACACGTAAGGCCATATAGACACACGTATAGGGTCCTAAGCATGTCATAGGAAATTTCTAGTGGTCTATCCTATAACATGTTCTGATACCAATCTATCACACCCCAACCTACTGCGAAAATATCAGGGTGTAAACCGATGCTCACAACAGTCAAGACACTATCATACAATAATTTTTGACAATATCAAAATTACTTTATTATTCAAATCAAGTACACCATTCATCAAAAGAATATACAATAATCTAAAAATTTCCAAAACAAACAAATTCAAAACAATATCCAGTTATAATAACTTA